>NC_069508.1:65442365-65457365 GCF_027579735.1 Bombina bombina
AAAACCTAGAAAATACTGAGAAAAGTAAAACAAGTATCAGAAGTTATTTCTATATAAACTCAAATGCTACAGCAAAAGCTTTTATCTGCATAACTCCTAAATGCATTCTGATCCTGAATATGTTACCTAAATGCAAATGTCTGTTCCATTAATAAACTATTTGTGTCGAGGCATAAATATCATCAGGTACTTGTGTGCAGCGATATCCCCTTTGCTGCCAGACAGTTGGAAAATCGTTCTAGTTTCTATAGGATTAAATATGATCAATTATTATGACAACCACAAAAAAACTAATATATGCATTATACTTTAGTCTGATAAATGTGCAATTTAAATGGAAATATACTGATTTTCCAATTAACTACCTGTGCTCAAGATATACAACGTGTAGGGATTCCATCATTTGCTGCCGCACAGCTGAAAATATTTTCTGGTTTCTATGGAAATAAATATACTGAGATATTATGACAACCACGAGAAACTGAAATATGCCGTAAACTTTATCATTTTCTCCAAAGGTCTTAAAGGGACATAAAACCCACATTTTTTTTCTTTCATGAATTAGACACTATTTTAAACAATTTTCTAATTTACTTCTATTAGCTAATTTGCTTCATTCTCTTGGTATCCTTTGTTGAAGAAGCAGTAATGCACTTTTGGGAGCTAGCTGAATGCACTGGGTAGTGAACCATTAACATGAGGCATATAAGTGCAGCCACCAATCAACTGGTCCTGAGTCTACCTAGGTATCCTTTTTAATACAGAGAGAACTAAACAAATTAGATACTAGAAGTAAATTGGAAAGTTGTTTAAAATCATATGCTGATCTGAATCATGAAAGAAAGAAAAAAAAATGGGTTTCATGTCCCTTTAATGCTAAAAATAAATCACATTAAAGGGACATTATAGTCCCATTTGTATCTTAACAAATTGAATTTACTGAACATTTTCTATCATTGGTTTCTTCCCTAGTGTGTTCCTTACATTATATAGAAAGTATGAAATGCAACAAAAGTTTAGACTCTTTGAGTATGGTATATGTATGTGTTTAGATATAGTTTCCAGAACACATTATATTATTAGCTGCTCTTAGTATTTAAAAAAAGCACCCTGTGTATCTTACATTTATAAGGTTTATTAGACCATTAGATCAAAAATAAAAAATAAAACAACTGCTAAACAATATTGTATGGGATAAAGATAAAAATAGTTTTAGTGTAGAGCACTTCATAGGCAGGGGATTTCCCAGCGACCAGCTGGGCTCCTTGAGTGAAGAGGGCATGACCTCACATCATGGGAAGCTATTTACACATGACCTGAATTTATATATAGCCAACCTGTATAATGCCAGGAACAGGTTGATGGGAAGTCTCTGGCATTACTGTTTCAGGAAGCAAAAACAACATAAAGACTTTTAAAATACCTTCTTTTTTTTCCTTCTGCACTTTAGTATATCACCCAGCTGAAATAACTACCAAAGTAAAGGGACAATAAACACCTTGTGATGTTTAAAGGGGTATTAACCCTTTCCTGATGGACAAATTGCTGATGTAAACAAATTGAAATTGTGCATACGATCGCGAGATTTTAATTATGGGATTGTGTCTGGGGGAAGTGCCTATGCTGCTAGGCAACGCCCTCCAGGCCGCGATCCCATTCAGGAAACACATTTGGCTTAAGTACAGCCAAACGGCTAGGACGTCCTATGCCATCCTAACGGCGCTAAAGCCCAGCGCAGTTAGGACGGCATGAAACGTCCTAACAACGGGAAGGGGTTAAACAGTGCTCCTTTGTAAAAACAAATATGTTAAATCAAAGTCAACATATAAAGAAACAGATTGTGTAAAAAAACAGAAAAACAACTTACTTTTTTGTGTGCAAAATTAGCACTTAGAATTTCTCACTGTAGCACTACCCTCAAGATAATGTGTGAAGACAGTTTTGAAACTTAAGTTTCATTCTGCTAGTTCTGAGCATGAGTCAGCATGGTGTATTTCAAGTTCTGAGAATTATTATTATTATTATTATTTTTATTATTATACTTTATTTATAAAGTGCCAAAATAATCTGCAGCACTGTCCATGGGTATCTCAATACCGTGAATTTTAGTGCTCAATTACATGAAAAGGGAACAAAATAAATCAATTATATTGCAAAGCTGTTTCATTACGTGTAACTAAACATTTTGTATAAAAATCTCAAGGTGCTTACTATGCCTTTACGGTAGTTGTCTGAACGTACCTCACTATCCTTTTTAGTATTTGAGGACTATTCATTTTTTTATATGCTTAGAACCTTGGATCCCCAGAATTTAAGAGCTAGGTTATTGCCCTTAGACTCTCCACACTAGTTAAGAAAATCCTCCTTTTCACTAAGTCAGAAAAAGTTATAAATAGATATGGGAGGAGTCAGATAAAGTTATATTTAGATATGGGAGGAGTCATATAAAGGTATATATAGATATGGGAGGAGTCAGATAAAGTTATATATAGATATGGGATGAGTCAGATAAAATGATATATAGATATGGGAGGAGTCAGATAAAGTTATATATAGATATGGGAGGAGTCAGATAAAGTTATATATAGATATGGGAGAAGTCAGATAAAGTTATATATAGATATGGGATGAGTCAGATAAAGTTATATATAGATATGTGATGAGTCAGATAAAGTTATATATAGATATGGGAGGAATCAGATAAAGTTATATATAGATATGGGAGGAGTCAGATAAAGTTATTTAGAAATATGGGAGGAGCCAGAAAAAGTTATATATAGATATGGGAGGAGTCAGATAAAATTATATATAGATATGGGAGGATCAGATAAAGTTATACATAGATGTGGGAGGAGTGGGAAGATGAATTAGACATTGTAGAGTTAGTTGCTCTTATATTATACATAGTAAGGTCACTAACAATAGGGGAAGACTGCAGTTTAACGCAACACTATATGTTTAGTGAGAGATGAAGATTGCAGAATGATTAAAAGCAGCAAGCTAGCTGTAATGGCTACCTTTAGACAAAAAAAGTAGGGTAAAATCTGCGTCCATTTAAATGGACTTAAAACGTTTCTGCTTCTGTGTCCCTAAACAGACCTCTCCAGAGCCTAGGCCTTTCCAGGGCTTGTTTTAAGTAAACATTTTCTTTTCATGTTAAAGGGACATTGTACTGTAATTATTTTTCTCTGTTTAATGTGTTCCCAGTTATCTGTTTTACACAATTGAGTATAGCAAATTGTTCATAAACAGCTCCTTCACTTTTATTTTGTCATTTGAAATGGCTGCTTTTGCTTCTTAAAACTACAAGCTACTGAAAATATGAATACTTTAGTATTCTCTATAGAAAAGCTTTGTAAACAAGAGGCAGCAAGCAAGTTCCCAGTGAGGAGAGGAAGAGACTGGCCATTGTGTGTAGACAGAGATATAAGATAAGGAGGCTTTAATGTATAAAGAGATACGATTAGGAGGTCTACTATTTCTGCAGACTCAGACCATTTATATGAGCATGTTGTTGAGAAGAATGGATTGGGGATTTAATCTGCAAAATCAGCTATTTCATATACAAAAATCAATAGACGTGTGCGTTATTTTCCCCTCTAAAGAAGATAGCAATATTTTGCATAACAATATTATCTTGTACCCAAAGGGCTGAGAATGTGTTTCAGATATATTTCTGATGGTGCACACCTGCGTGAGATTAGAAATGCTCAAGTGGTAAATCTGGAATAAATTTGAAACAGAGTCTCCTACATTACAATACAAGGTCTAAAGGAAATACGAAAGATTTTGTGTGATCTCTCTTCATGCTGGAGAGGTTTTTAATAAGTTTCAGCCTTTGTAAATAGACATACAGGTAAGATAAGTAGACATGTGTGTATACAGTACATAAATATATAAGATAAGGATGTCCACTCTTTCTGCAATCTAAGCTCATTTAAATGGCTTGTGTTTTCAAGAAGAAAAAAACAAGCTATTTCATATACACAAATAAATAGAAAGTAGTGATTTCCAATACATTTCATATGCTGAAGCTTTCATTGGAAACACATTAAGAGGAAAACAATCTTACAGTACACTGTGATTTAAGATACATGAACAAGGGAGAGGTTGTGCTACATATTTATAAAATATTCAAGTCATCATAATAAATACTGAAAAATATTAATGGACACTCAAATAGATGAGCTTAACAGATGTAAAAAAAATACTTTTACAATTCAAAAGTTAGTTTAAAATACACGTTAGCGGTTATTACTGTGAAACACACAGGTAAGGATACTGTACTTTAAATGTTTGGTTGCTCATATTACACAATTGTCTGACCTTAACTAAATGTTATTTTTTATTAATTTAAGAAATCTATATTACTTAGATAGCAGCAGAATCATGACTTTTATAAAGGGTTCACTAAGATAAATAAATTCTGTTGTCATGGTAACCTGGCATCATTTGAGCATGAAATAAATTATCATCCATTAAGACCATTTAAAAAGAGAAGAAGATACTTCCATATATTCTATGGCTAATATGGAAAATACTATAGATCTGCCTGTAGGTTACTGGACACGTCACTTAAGATTTCTCCTCACTTTACTATGTATCTTCTTAAAGCTATAGTCACAAAAGAAGCAGCCATTCATGACACCAATGTCTCCTTCAATATTCCAATGTTACTAAGCAGAAATAGACAAAAAGAGTCACTTTATACCCATTGTAAACCAATGATCATTAAACACTGATCATATTAGTTCAGCCTAAAGACATGTCCTAGTTTCTACCACACATGAGGAGACTGCAGGCTCCGCTCATCTAAATAGGCTTGTACAGCAAGGTGGTGACATATTTCTTCTTGTAGCGGTGAGTTGCGCTAAGTACCATCACGCCATCCTGGAAAAAAATATATATAATGAGATATGGATGATAAATGCATTTTGCGTGATTAGCTAATATTAATACTTAAAGGGACACTGAACCCAAATTTTTTTCTTTCATGATTCAGACAGAGCATGCAATTTTAAGCAACTTTCTAATTTACTCCTACTATCAATTTGTCTTTGTTTTCTTGCTATCTATATTTGAAAATGTAAATCTTAGCAGCCAGCACATTTTAGGTTCAGCACCATGGATAGCGCTTGCTTAATGGAAGCTTACATTTACCCACCAATAAGCAAGCATAACCCAGGTTCTCAACCAAAAATGGTCTGGCTCCTATGCATCACATTCCTGCTTTTTAAATAAAGATAGCAAGAGAACGAATAAAAATTGATAATAGGAGTAAATTAGAAAGTTGCTTAAAATTGCATGCTCTATCTGAATCATTAAAAAAATTGCATTTAGTGTCCCTTTAATTGAATGGACATAAAACAAGTTGTGATAGAAACAAAATATAATAATATGTACTTTAATTACTTTACCTGCAAATGTATACTGCAGTGCCTCACCATTAACCCTTTCTTTTTAGTTTCTGAATTGTAAAGCTCTAACTACCCCCACACAATTCCTTTTATGGCTGTATCTATATCTATTGTTGTTTTGGTAAAATGCAAAAGTGCATAGGGATTATCTGCTGCATACTTAGAAGGGGGGTGGAGTTGGCTGCTCCAGGCAGCCTAGCTATGTAATTCATTTTGCTTATTTTTGAAAATTATTTTAAAATTCTTGCCAGCAATTTTTAAACATTTTTTTATGCAAACTATTTTAAATTAATTAGCCCTGTTAGGATATGCACAGATCTCAACCTGTTGTATGTCCCTTTAATAAAGCTGCCATATTCAGTCAGTTTCCACAACAGTTATAAAACCAAAACATTTTATTTTGTGATTCAGACAGAACATATAATATAAAAAAAAAGTTTCCAATTTACTTCTATTACCAAATTTGCTTTGTGCCCATGATATTCTGTATTAAAGAGATACCTAGGTAGGCATCTGAAGCACTATATGGCAGGAAATAGTGCTGCCATATAGTGTTCTTGCAAATGGATAACATTCTTACAAAACTGTTGCTATATAGTGCTCCAGAAATGTGCTGGCTCCTAAGCATATGTTTCTGCTTTTCAAAAAAAGATACCAAGAGAAATGAAAACTGATACTAGAACTAAACTAGAACGTTGTTTAAAATCACATGCTCTATCGAAATCATGAAAGTAAAATGTTGGGTTTCATATCCCTTTAATATATTTACACAGACACAGAAAGAATGGTGTAAAACTTGCAATATTTTTTTTGGTTTATAATACTGAGATAATGATTGGAAACAATTGAATTGTTTATTTTTAGCATTTTCGCTCCCCAACCATATGGGTCTAAAAAATGAAATATGTCTCATAGAATAGTAAACTACAGTAAAGTAAGGCTTGGCAAATATAACTGTTAAATATATATCTGGAGGGCAATCTAATATTTTATACTATTTGTGTACACAATTAATATACACTAGACATACAATTCTGTTTTTCCTTATTGAACCACAAGCAGTGACAGTGATTTGGTTTCTATCAAAGAAACAAAAAACTATACTCTTTATCAAGTGACTTTAGCTTCTAGTTATATTTTGTGAGTTACAGGGATACTAAACCCAATTTTTTTCTTTCATGAGTCAGACAGAGCATGCAATTTTTAGCAACTTTATAATTTACTCCTATTATCAAATATTCTTCGTTCTCTTCCTATCTTTATTTGAAAAGCAAGAATGTAAGCTTATGAGCCAGTCCGTTTTTGGTTCAGCCACTAATCAGCAAGTGCTATCCAGGGTTCTGAACCACAAATAGTTTGGCTCCTTAACTTAGATTAAGTGTCCATCAAAAGTAAAATATTATGTATATTTTTACACATGTGTAACCATAGTGCCCCTTTTATTGAATATTTACAAGTTAAAATAAAAAAATGAGGGGGGACGGAGTCAGCCGCTGAAGTGATCAGACGTGTATGCAGAGAGCTCCCTGCCCAAAGCTTACTTATCTGGGGATAATTGTTGCATATCAGCTTAGATTTAATTAAAACCCTAAGACACTTATACAAATATTGCAGGAGCAAAGAAAGAACACTAGGATTATATAATTGGCCCGGGCGCCCAAACAACGCCACTACATTGCTCACTGAGAGCAATTATACCATAGGACTTTCATCCACACTATGCAGAGATCCTCCGCTCATGCTATCTGTGAGCACCCCAAGGTTTACGGCTGACCTTACTGATACTGATGGAGTTTTCTGTGCAGAAAAGAGGTTTCTCGTATGGGCCTGAGAGCTTAAGAATGTCGGCACAGCGGAAGCTGCACGCATGGTTACTGTATGTGCCGCAGATTGATTTTGAAGGCCTAGCAAGCGAAGCTCCTCTCCTTCACAAGCAGCGGTTGAAGAAGGTGGATGATTCCTGGTTCCAACTCGATGGAATGAAAACAACACCTACTATTGTCAAAGGGTGAAATTTCCATTACTCAGAGCCGGTACAACTAACTAACTGTTGACACCTTTTGCTGTGTGGTTTGTTTATGTACCTCAAAGCTATTTGTTCTTATTTTTACAAATGTATGCTATAATGTTTAACGTAGGAGAAACACACGATGGGGCCTAGTTATCAAGCCGTCAACCTCAAATACGCTGCGTATTCCGCAGCGTATTTGTGGCGAGGCTGATACGCCTTAGTTATCAAAGGCTCGAGACCGGCAAAAGTAGAATTTTGTGACGTAAGCTTCGATCCGCCGGACTCAGTCCGACACAGATCGATTCTTACGTCACTCCAGATGTTCCGCACACAAGTGCGGCACATTCTCACTACTTTTGCTAGCTATCAAAAAACTAGCAGGTACGCTCGGCACTTTTACGGCCCAGCGTACCTGGTTTTCAAAGCGCCAGCCTGGAGGCGGCGGATCCCATAGGAATCAATGGGAGTCTGACCATAGCGAAAGTACAAGTTCGCTGCTGACAGACATCCCATTGATTTCTATGGGAGCTGTCTACACCTAACACCCTAACATGTACCCCGAGTCTAAACACCACTAATCTGACCCCCCCTACACCGCCGCAACTAAATAAAGTTATTACCCCCTAAACCGCCGCTCCCGGAGCCCACCGCAAGCTACTCTATACATATTAACCCCTAAACCGCCGCTCCCGGAGCCCACCGCAACTATAATAAATGTATTAACCCCTAAACCGCCGCTCCCTGAACCCGCCGCAACCTATATTAAATGTATTAACCCCTATCCTGCCCCCCCTACACCGTCGCCACCTATAATACATTTATTAACCCCTAATCTGCCCCCCCTACACCGTCGCCACCTATAATAAATTTATTAACCCCTATCCTGCCCCCCACTACGCCGCCGCCACTGTAATAAAATTATTAACCCCTAAACCTAACCCTAACCCTAACGCCCCCTAACTTAAATATTAATTAAATAAATCTAAATAAATTAACTCTTATTAACTAAATGAATCCTATTTAAAACTAAATACTTACCTTTAAAATAAACCCTAATATAGCTACAATATAAATAATAATTATATTCTAGCTATCTTAGGATTTATTTTTATTTTACAGGTACCTTTCAATTTATTTTAACCATGTACAATAGCTATTAAATAGTTATTAACTATTTAATAGCTTACCTAGCTAAAATAAAGAGAAATGTACCTGTGAAATAAATCCTAACCTAAGTTACAATTACACCTAACACTACACTATACTTTAATAAATTATTCCTATTTAAAAATAAATACTTACCTGTAAAATAAACCCTAAGATAGCTACAATGTAATTAATAATTATATTATAGCTATCTTAGGATTTATATTTATTTTACAGGTAACTTTGTATTTATTTTAGCTAGTTAGAATAGTTATTAAATAGTTATTAACTATTTAATAACTACCTAGCTAAAAGAAATACAAAATTACCTGTAAAATAAATCCTAACTTAAGTTACAATTAAACCTAATACTACACTATCATTAAATTAACTAAATAAACTACCTACAAAGAACTACAATGAAATACAATTACATAAACTAACTAAAGTACAAAAAATAAAAAAAGCTAAGTTACAAAAAATAAAAAATTAAGTTACAAACATGTTAAAAATATTACAACAATTTTAAGCTACTTACACCTAATCTAAGCCCCCTAATAAAATAACAAACCCCCCAAAATAAAAAAAATCCCTACCCTATTCTAAATTACATAAATTTCAAAGCTCTTTTACCTTACCAGCCCTTAAAAGGGCCATTTGTGGGGGCATGCCCCAAAAAGTTCAGCTCTTTTGCCTGTAAAATAAAAATACAACCCCCCCCCAACATTAAAACCCACCACCCACATACCCCTAATCTAACCCAAACCCCCCTTACAAAAACCTAACACTAATCCCCTGAAGATCATCCTACCTTGAGTCGTCTTCACTCAGCCGAGCCACCGATGGAACTGAAGAGGACATCCGGAGCGGAAGAAGTTAATCCTCCAAGCGGCGCTGAAGAAATCTTCCATCCGATGAAGTCATCATCCAGGCGGCGCTGAAGAAGTCTTCGATCCGGCCGATGTCATCTTTAAAGAGGCGCTGAAGAGGTCTTCTATCCGGGCGAAGTCATCTTCCAAGCCGGGTCTTGAATCTTCCTTCCGCCGACGCGGAACCACCTTCTTCACCGACGGACTACGACGAATGACGGCTCCTTTAAGGGACGTCATCCAAGATGGCGTCCCCTCAATTCCGATTGGCTGATAGGATTCTATCAGCCAATCGGAATTAAGGTAGGAAAATCTGATTGGCTGATGGAATCAGCCAATCAGATTCAAGTTCAATCCGATTGGCTGATCCAATCAGCCAATCAGATTGAGCTCGCATTCTATTGGCTGTTAGGATTTATTTTACAGGTAATTTTATATTTCTTTTAGCTAGGTAGTTATTAAATAGTTAATAACTATTTAATAACTATTCTAACTAGCTAAAATAAATACAAAGTTACCTGTAAAATAAATATAAATCCTAAGATAGCTAGAATATAATTATTAATTATATTGTAGCTATCTTAGGGTTTATTTTACAGGTAAGTATTTAGTTTAAATAGGAATAATTTATTAAAGTATAGTGTAGTTTTAGGTGTAATTGTAACTTAGGTTAGGATTTATTTCACAGGTACATTTCTCTTTATTTTAGCTAGGTAAGCTATTAAATAGTTAATAACTATTTAATAGTTATTGTACATGGTTAAAATAAATTGAAAGGTACCTGTAAAATAAAAATAAATCCTAAGATAGCTAGAATATAATTATTATTTATATTGTAGCTATATTAGGGTTTATTTTAAAGGTAAGTATTTAGTTTTAAATAGGATTCATTTAGTTAATAAGAGTTAATTTATTTAGATTTATTTAATTAATATTTAAGTTAGGGGGGCGTTATGGTTAGGGTTAGACTTAGGTTTAGGGGTTAATCATTTTATTACAGTGGCGGCGGCGTAGTGGGGGGCAGGATAGGGGTTAATAAATTTATTATAGGTTGCGGCGGGTTCATGAAGCGGCGGTTTAGGGGTTAAACTATTTATTTAGTTGCGGAGAGGTGCGGGATCAGCAGGATAGGGGTTAATAATTTTATAATAGAGGGCGACGGTATAGGGGGGGCAGGATAGGGGTTACTAGGTATAATGTAGGTGGCAGCGGTGTCCGGGAGCGGCGGTTTAGGGGTTAATACATTTATCAGAGTTGCGGCAGGGTCTAGGAGCGGCGGTTTAGGGGTTAGTAACTTTATTGAGTTGCGGGGGGCTCCGGGGGCGCCGGTATAGGGGGTAGAACAGTGCAGTTTAGTGTGAGTGCTTAGTGACAGGCTAGCAATAAAGCTGGGAAAAAGCCGAAGGGCAGCGAGATCGGATGAGTGATAACTGTCACAGTCCGCTGCTCATCGCCCCGCGGCTTTTTGACAGCTTTATTTGATAACTTAGGCGTATTTTTTCAGGTCCGCGGCGGTGAAGGTAGGCGAGCTTAGGCGGACGTATTGGGCCGGCGAAGCCAGAAAAGTAGACGGCTTGATAACTAGCCCCCATTGTTTTAACTTTTTCAGAGCTAGTGTCTGTCTAAGATGTTTATTTCTCTATAATGGCATTTTGATGTGTTGAGCTGTCGGCGGTCGAGACAGGGCGATACAGAGAGACAGTATACACTGGTATATATAGAGTAATAGTGGAGATCTTTTTAATACAACAAAGGTTTCTCCTTATATAAATATACTGTAACCAATCCTAATATTGAGTCTCTGATATATATCACTGCACAGCAGGAATATTATTTTTGCTATACTTTGAGACACAACTGATACGGTACATGGTAGTTATCATAGCCTGACACTAATACTTGATTACTTTACATTTGTTAAGATAGACATCAGTCAGCTACCTGCCTAATATTAATATGTTACTGGAGCAGAGGACCATATCTTTGTCTCAGCCTTCTATTTCATAGTATTATTTCACAGAGAATTCACCCCCCCCCCCCATAAATACAGCTTACCAGGTAAGCATGGGAAAATGCATCCCTTAGAAACCTTATCTTCATATTCATGTTCTTCTTTTAAATCCCTCTCAGTACAAAGTATCTTATTAGGGGTCCATGAGAGGCCAGGCCCAATACTTAGGGATAATTCCACTTCTTGTTTTCTTATAGTTAAAGGAGTAACGCTACTATATAAATTGTAGTAAAAAAATATTATAAAATGAGGTACTATATTATATGTTTAAGTTTTACATACAGACTATTTTATCTTGAGACAGTCCTACACTTATAGATATTGTATAGTCCTACAATAACTTGTTTTGGATTGTTATATCTTTTTACAATTATGTTGTTTTATAACGTTTATATATTTTGAGACATGCTCAGTTTGACAACTGTAACATATTGAAAGTCTGTATTCCTTAAATACCTTAATAACAATTATTGGGGGGGAAAAAATGAGTCCTTTGCAATGCTCCCTCTAATTTTTTTTTTCTTTGTGTGCAATTATTTTTTTCTGTGTACTGCACTTAGCAGGTACAGAACAGCTACAATATTTAACTACATGCACATATATATATATATATATATATATATATATATATATATATATGTGTGTGTGTGTGTGTGTGTGGTTTTAATAATGAGGGTCTTGTTTCTTTAAATAACCAACACAAATATCCAATAAATATTTCAATATAGTTGTAATAATGTATCCTGCAATATTTGAGGCACACTGAGCCATAGAAAAAGAGAAAAAGAACTGTCTATGAGGCTATTTTAGCAGTTCAAGCACTGTGGCACTTCATGTTTTAACCCCTTAACCCATCATGTTGTATATTCCTGCTTCCTATATACGTGGTGCGGTATATATGATTTAGTTACAAATCATAAAGAAGCATAAGCCAAACTGTAAAAATAATCTAATTTAAAAAAAATCAAAATAGGCCCTCGGTCACTAGTCAAATGAAAAACACAATTTATGTTTATCTGATAAATTATTTTCATTCGGAATGATGATAGTTCATAGGATCCATAACATGTAGGATATCATTCCTGCCACTAGGAGGAGGCCAAAACCCACACACAAGCTTAAATTCCCTCCCACCTCCCATCTCTCCTCAGTTTAAAGGGACACTAAACCCAAACATTTTCTTTCATGATTCAGGTAGAGAATAGAATTTTAAATAACATTCCAATTGAATTCTATTATCTAATTTGCTTGATTCTTTAGATATGAAGAAATAGCAATGCACATGTGTGAGCCAATCACACGAGGCATCTATGTGCATCTACCAATCAGCAGCTACTGAGCATATCTAGATATGCTTTTCAGCAAAGAATATCAAGAGAATGAAGCTAATTAGATAATAGAAGTACATTAGAAAGTTGTTTAAAATCACATGCTCTTTCTAAATCATGAAATAAAAATTTTGGGTTTCATGTCCCTTTAATGCATAGCTGAGCAGAGAATAGGAAACAGATAGGAAAGAAAGACAAAACAGGGTTTATAGAGGTGCAAATTAGAACTGTCGCCCCAAAAACAAGCAGGGGCCTATGGACTATCATCATTCTGATAGAAAATAATTTATCAGGTAAGCATAAATTTTGTTTTCTTTTCTATAATGATGATAGTCCATAGGGTCGATAACATGTGGGAATAATACCCAAGAAGATAGTCCATGTTACGGAATGGGTGGGACATTTTTCTGGCAGTTCCTATTTATCAGACACTGTGGCCTGAAGGACTTTCCTGCCAGAAACTGCTTGCAAAGAAGCAAAAACATCTAAGCAGACTATGTTGCAGCTTTTCAAATCTGCTCCAAAGATGCGTCATTTTAGAAAGCCCAGAAAGTTCCAACTTATCTTGTAGAATGGGCTGTGATACGCTTAGGGGACGGCTTTCCTGTCACCAAGTAAGCCTTGTGAATTACCTGTTTAAGCCAAGAGGCCAAAGCTACAGTAATAGCCTTTTGCCCATTACGAGTCACAGAGTAATGAACAAACATACTGGAAGACTGACTGAACTCCGTAGAAGTTTAAAGATAAAACTTCAATGCTCCAACTACATCAAGATTATGTAAAAGTCATTACTAAGAATTAGTAGGATCTGGACACAAAGAAGGAACAACGATCTCCTGATTGAAATTTTCTGAAGAAACTACCTTAGGAAGAAAAGCATATTTTGTATGAAGCACAGCTTTGTAAAAAAAACTAAAAAAAAATTTGGTTTATGGATTTTCTGGCTTGAATCAGAGTGTCAATAACTGAATCAGAGAACCCTCTATGTTTTAAAACTAGGCGTTCAAACTCCACACTATTAATATTAGAGATTTGAGATCCTTATGGAAAAGAGGCATTTGAGACAATAGATCTTGTCTTAGAGGGAGGTGCCATGGAGGAGAAGAGGACATTTGCAATAGATCTACATACCATAGTCTGTAGGGCCAGGCTGGAGCAATCAAGATTACAAAGCTGACTCCCATTTGATTCAAGCAATTACTCTTGGAAGTAGAACAAACAGAGGAGACAGGTATGCTAGAGGAAAGGTGTCTTATCATTTGAGCCTTTGGATCTCTTGATCTTCCACAATACATTGAAAGTTTATTATTTAAATGGGAGGCCTTCAGATCTATGACCGGTAGACCCCATTTGATCACTAATTAGTTGAAAATGTCCTGATGGAGAGACTGATGGCTGAGGTAATCTGCTTTCCAATTGTTCATTCCTGGAATGTGAACTGCTGACAGGGATCATTGATTCCTCTCTGCTTAAGACATAATCTTGGACACCTCCTGCATAGCCAGTGGACTGCGGATACCCATTGATGATTTATGTAGGCCACCACCATGGTATTCTATGAATGAAAACGGATATACTGTTCCTTCTTTAAGAGGAGCCAGGTCTGAGGAGCCCGAAGAATCGCAGAGAGTTACAGAATATTGATTGGTAACCTCGCCTCTAGAGGGGACCAAACTCCTTGCGCTCTTCGAGAATTCCAGACCGTGCCCCAGCCTGAAAGACTGGTGTCCGTCATCACACTAGCCCATGATGGGCGAAGGAAGGATGCCCCAAAGGTCAAAGAAGGACCTTGTATCCACCAAGAGAGAGATTGTGTGACAGACAAATCCAGAGCAATCTGCTCTTTCAATTGCAGACAATTCTTTGACTACTGATTGAGCATAGATAGTTGAATGAGTTACAAGTGGAGGCAGGCAAAGTAAACTGTATCCAAAGCCCCAACCATAAGACCCACTACCTCCATGCTTTGAGCAACTGATGGAAATAAAGCACGTTGCATGGACAGACATGCCTTCTGAAGTTTATTCTGCATAATTCTTTCAGGAATAGACTGTCACAGGTTTACCTACCCGAGACTCTGTTTAACTTAGTTCCACGCTATATGTTACTGTTTATGTGATAACTGTTCCTTTGTTGCTAACTGCAACTGACATTTTTTAAAATGTCTTTTTACTGAAGGACACCAAGACAGCAGGGATTGTAAGGAAGAGGACCAGTG